>NC_045545.1:93012049-93034549 GCF_009769535.1 Thamnophis elegans | reverse complement strand
GCAGGAGAGTTACAGGCAAACATAAGCAGTTAGCTTCATTTTAGCAGACGAGCCCTGACAAACTGCTAGTTTACTTCTCAGAGCAGCAGACTGCTTAAGTTTCTGTTTCAATTCTCTGCACAGACACAGATCTGTTTAAGCTCCCATTGGCTGACTTAGTCGCTATGCCTATTCATTGGCTGACCTTGTTCCCATGTCTCTCCCAGCCATGAACATTTTAACAGTATTGCTACATATGTAACTGAAACACAGATTCTTTAAGGGTGACGACTTATGATATAACCTGACGCATGATACGGTGATAAGGCAATTAGGAAAACCAAACCTCTTTTTGATGATAAGCAAGTAGCCAATAGAGGCAAGGAACGTTTGCAGAAAGAGAGGCACTGCGGTGTCTGTGCGAAAGATATCTCACCTTTCCTGAAGCTGTCGCTGCTCGTTTTCCTTCGGGCCAGATAATCCCCTTCAAACTCTATTACGCTTGGCAAGGTTGGCAGCGTCAACGTTGGCTCAGCGTTGAGCATATAATCATCTGATTTAAAAGGATGGGTGTTTTGCCTTTTCTTCCCTGGCTCAACTCTTCCTATATTACAAATCATCAAGAGAAGGAACGTTAGTGCCGATCCTACGCATTTACTCAAAGAAATACAACCTTAGAATAACGGAATCATAGAGCTCGAAGGAATTTCGGAGATCTCCTGGTCAAGAAGGCTCAAGGCAGGAGTCCTTACTGTTAGAAATTCTGTTTAGATATAGCACCACAGAGGAAACAAAGAGAACAATCACCATGTGCTTTACTGCTCAACTGGTTGACTGTAACAAGAAACAGGAACAAAAGAGCATAGATCGAAACTTGTAAACACTGCCATCTACTGGCTGAATACTACTGTAGCTGTTCCATAGAAATACAGGTAGTCCTCACCTTATGACCACAATCGAGCCCAAATTTTCTGTTTTTAAGTGAGACATTTGTTAAGTGAGTTTTGCCCCCATTTTACAACCTTTCTTGCCACACTTGTTAAGTGAATCACTGAGTTTGTTAATTTAGTAACATGGCTGTTAAATGAATCTGGATGACCCACTGAGTTTGCTCATCAGAAGATCACATCACCCCGGGACACAACAACAGTCATAAGTATGAAGCAGTTGCTAAGCATGATCATGGGGATGCTACAAAGGTTGTAAGTATTACAAATGTTCATAGTTCACTTTTTTTGATGCTGTTGTAACTTTGAACAGTCACTAAATGAACTGTTGTAAGTCGAGGACTAGCTGTACATTCCACCAATGAATTCCAACACTTATACGGGTAGCGGGTAGTCCTCAAGTTACAACCATTCATTTAGTGACCATTCAAAGTTACAACAGCACTGAAAAAAGTGACTTAAAACTTTTTTCACGCTTAACAACGGTTTGCAGCATCCCCATGGTTACATGATTCAGAATTCAGATGCTTGACAACCGACTCATATTTATGATGGTTGCAGTGTCCCCGTGTCACATGTTGTGACCCCCCTGTTGCCCTGTTGTGACCTTCTGACAATCAAAATCAAAGGGGAAGCCAGATTCATTTTACAACCTAATGTGTCACTAATGTAACAACCGCAGCGATTCAGTTAACAACTGTGGCAAGAAAGGTCATAATTGTGGGGCAAAACATGCTTAACAAATGTCTCACTTATCAACAGAAATTTTGGGCTCCATGGGAAAAAATGCCAACATTGTGAAAAACAGCCGTAAGTCACTTTTTTTAGTGCGGTTCAGAGGTGGTATTCAGCTGGTTTAGACCGGTTCGCCTGGTCTCACCAGTAGCAGAAATCACGGGTGGGCCTGCCCACCTGCCTCGTCTCTATACCATCCTATTGTCAGGCCTGCAGTTATATCCCTTTTAGGATCTTTGGCCTGCCACACTCTCTCTTATTTCATTATGCTGTTTCATTAGTGTAGTAGTTGGGAGGGAGGAATAGAAAGGAGTAGAATGGTGGAATGTGTTGTTGTCATTCTTTTCTAGAAGCCCAAGGTCATCTTTTGTCTCCGTATCTCTGCACCTGACTGGAAGCAGCTGGGTGGAGATGCCAGCGTGGAAGATGATGATTGGACCACGTGATAGATTTGTGGGTGCGGGGACAAGATCATGAACTTTCAACTGCGTGGAGATCCGATGTAACTTCCAGAATTAGGATTCCACAGATGGTTGCCAACATGTCTGTCTTATTAAATTGGAACTTTAAGGATAGCTCTGCCTTGGACTCTGATTTAATTCTGCATGATATTTGGAATGCTGACACCTATTTAGGCACGTTTTTGAGGCCGGACGCATGCGTGGAAGTTGCATGTGAGCAAAGTGCATGCGCGGAAGGCCGTGGGCGCACGGGGCGAACCAGTGGTAACAAAATGTGAAACCCACCACTGGTGCCATTGTAACTTTGGACAGTCACTAAACGAATAGTTGTAAGTCGAGGACTACCTGCGGTCATCAGGCATGGGGCTGAAATGTATGGTGATTCTTTACCTTTATGAGCTCAATCCTCTTCTCCATATTCCCCTCCTGTGACCCTCGTTCATACCGATCAAAGTGGAAGTTTCATCCGGAGTTGGTGAAGTGACTTCAAGTGGTAGAATTCCTCCCTTCTCCGACATGCTGGTTGGATGCTTCCTGTGGCTTCTGGCCTGGGAGTGGTTTTTCAGTTCTTCAACTGTGGCAGCCAAAGTGACATGAAAATGAAGACAGTCCAGAGATCGAGCAAATCAGATGGAGGCCCGGACTTACTCTGACAGGGTCGGTGGGAGTGCTGTTGGTAGTTTCTTAACAAACAACCAAACAGTAAACAACAGCCTGATCAAGCAGCTACCAAGAACATCCCAACCAGGGGTGGGTTCTTGACAGTTCTAAGCTCTTCTATAGAAGAGGTTCCACAAATCTACAGTGCCGTTTAGAAACGGTTTCAGCTCCCTCCCCCCGCCCGTCCGGACATCATCAAGATGAAGAGCGAGAGGAGGAATTCTGGGAGTTGAAGCACGCAAGTCTTAAAGCTGTCAACTTTGAACACCCCTGGGTTTTTTTCCCTAAAGGGTTAGGGGTGCAAGGGTCTTGTAACTTGACAGCTTTAAGATTTGCACACTTCAATGCCAGAGTTCCTGAGCCAACATGACTGGAGGAGGAATTCTGGGAGTTGAAGTCCACAAGTCTTTAAGCTGTCAACTTTGAACACCCCTGGGTTTATATTTTCTAAAGGGTTAGGGGTGCAAGGGCCTTGCAACTTGACAGCTTTAAGACTTGCGTGCTTCAAATGCCAGAGTTTCTGAGCCAACATTTTGCTTGCTAAGCAAGAGCGTTGTTAAGTGAGTTTCACCACATTTTACAAGTTAGCCACGCCCACCCAATCACATGACTGCCAAGCCACTCCCACCCAGTTACATGGCCGGCAAGCCACTTCCACAAAGCAGGCCACACCTACAGAAGAGGTTCTAAAAAATTTTGAAACCCAACTCTGACCCCAACCAACACTGACAGAGCGAGCCACTAATACAGTGATGGTGAACCTTTTCGGCCCTGAATGCCGGAAAGGTTGTGCGGAAACATTGCACACGCATGCATGCATGCTTGCTGGGGCCGTGGTCCAGAAAAGCCTAACTTCCGGGTTCTAGTGCACATGGGCATCTGACAATCAGCTGGGTGGTGCATATGCACAGGCCGGTTTTAGGCATTGCCATGCATGTAAAGGGATCATGCTCCAGAAAAGCCAAACCTCCAGGTTCTAGCACATATGCGCACCCAACAATCAGCACTGCTGTGCACTCAAAAGACAGCTGATCATCACGTACCACAAACCCAGAAGAGAAACAGGCAAGGCCACACGTGCTGGGCGACATGGCTTCATGTGCCACTTTGGGCATGTGTGCCATAGGTTCGTCATCACGGCACTAGTATATGAACAGTGTTTATCCAATCCTACCCCCTTCTAGCATTGATGATGTTACATAGCTGGGAAATGAAACGTCTGCAAGAAAGCAAAAGAGCACCAAGATTCCCACAGTCCTTCTCCTCCTTGTAAAACCCACTCCCTTCTAGAACTATATAGAACATATAGAACATATAGAAATGCTATATGAACAGTGTTTATCCAATCCTACCCCCTTCTAGCATTGATGGTGTTACATAGTTGGGTCGTGAAATGTCTACAAGAAAACAAAAGAGCACCAAAATTCCCAGAGGTCTCCTCCTCCTCCTCTTCCTCTTCTTCCTCCTCTTCATCTTCCTCCTCTTCCTCCTCTTCATCCTCCTCCTCTCTGCATACCCTCTCCCTTCTAGAACTGATGACATTCAGTTGGGTCAAAGACCTCCACCACCTCCTCCTCCTCCTCCTCCTCCTCCTCCTCCTCCTCGCAAACCCCTTCTAGCAATGATGATGCTACTTAGTTGGATAATGAAAGACAGTATTGTTTGTCTGTGTCATATAATATATGTGGGGTATATACATAATTTTGAATTTATTTATTTATCTTGTCATGTTCATGTAGTGTATACTGGAGGAGCTGACCCTTTGAGGGCTGCATGCAAAGACATTTCATTTTTATGCCAATTAATGTACATTCAAAGTGATAATAACGTTATTCTAAAAGGTTCCCCTTGCACATATATGCTAGTCATTCCCAACTCTAGTGCTCATCTCCGTTTCAAAGCCAGCGCTGTCCAAAGACGTCTCCGTGGTCATGTGGCCAGCACAACTAAACACCGAAGGCGCACGGAACGCTGTTCCCTTCCCACCAAAGGTGGTTCCTAATTTTTCTGCTTGCATTTTTACATGCTTTTGACCTGCTAGGTTGGCAGAAGCTGGGACAAGTCACGGGAGCTCACTCCATTACGCGGTGCTAGGGATTCGAACCGCCGAACTGCCGACCTTTCTGATCGACAAGCTCAGAATCTTCACCACTGAGCCCCTGCATCCCCAAACTTATTCTAGATAAGTCTAAATGTCTGCAAGAAAACAACCAAGCTCAGAGAGCACCAAGGACTCCACAGTCCTCCTCCTCCTCCTCCTCTCTGCGATCCCCACTCCCTTCTTGCACTGATGATGTTACCTACTTGGGTAATGAAACGTCTGTAAGAAAAGAACCAAGCTCAGAGAACAGCAAGGACTCCTCCGCCTCCTCCTCTATCCTTCCTCATTCCCTTCTAGCACTGATGATGTTACCTACTTGGGTAATGCAACGCCTGCAATAAAATAACCTCAGAGAACACCAAAGACAACAACAAAGCCAGCCGGGCCAACAGTAAAGTACATGGACCAGAAGGAAGCAGAAACTGCACTTACTCACAAATTTCCTCTTGACTAAGAGGGCCTCCTGGGAGCCATTGAGGATGTAGATCTGCAGGGTGTATTCCTTGGTGGGACTCAGCCCCCCCACAGTTGCTTTTGCCATCTTGGTTTTCAACATCACTTCCTGCTCAGAGTCACCTGCAATAGGTAGAACGAAAATAAATAAATTCACCAACGTACAAATCATTAATCATTAGATTAAACATCCAATCAAAGCCCTTGACTTACAAGTGGTCGCTTAACGACCACTCAGATTTACAACGGAGGCAGAATGGGTGCTTTACAGCCTGTAACACACACACACACACACACACAAACACAAACACACACACAGAGACAAACTGGTTGCCAAGTGAAAAAATGCAGTCATGTGACCACTAGGAGTGTGTGTGTGCGCGCGCGCCCGCGCGTGCAGCACACAGGGGCCACCTTCGGAACCCTAGAAAAAGGTCGAAAGTACCTTTTGGGTGTCTGTTATAACTTAAAACAGTCGCTAAGCAACCGGTCGTTAAGTGAGGACAGCCCGTAGACACCATGAATCCATCCGAATGTCAGAAGGAGACGAGTATCATTTTTTCCGACCAGTTCATTTTATTAAAAGGCATAAGCTTCCGTGAGCTCATTAAAGTCTATGCCATTTAATACAACTTATCAACTGGAATAGCTAGAAGATATTTAGGCTTGGAAGGGACCCTGGAGGTCTTCTAGTCCATCCCCGTGTTCGAACAGGAGATCCATACCATTCCGGACAAATGACTGTCCAGTCTCTTCTTGGAAACCTCCACAACTTCCTGTAGCAAGCCTTCCACTCAGTGGTAGGCTTCGAAAAATTTTAGTACTGGTTCTGTGGGCATGGCAGAGGAAGGATACTGCAAAATCACCATTCCTTCCCGATCAGTGGTGGGTTTTGGCCGGTATGGCCCAGTACGGCCATACCAGTAGTGGTCGGTAGCAATGGCCACCGTACCTGTATGGTGGCTCGTTTGGGCCACCCGCCCGCCCACGTTCAATACCTGTTTTTGAAGCAACTGGGCCAATTGTGCATGTGCACGCAGCGTGCAGCATCTGTATGACCTCTGACGAGCAGCTAGGTGTCCAGGGGCGGTGGAGTGCACATGCATGCACATCGCACATCAGGTGCATGCACGAACAGACCACGAGCAATGTACTGGTAGTGACAGTAAGAGCAACCCACTCCTGCTCCCAATCCACTGGGATCGGGAGGCAGAGATGAGATGTGGGCGAGGCCAGCCAGAAGTGATATTTGCCGGTTCTCCGACCTACTCAAAATTTCCACTACCGGTTCTCCAGAACTGGTCAGAACCTGCTGAATCCCACCTCTGATTCCACTGATTAATTGTTCTCACTGTCAGGAAATCCCTCTTTTGTTCTAGGCTGTTCTAGATTCCTTCTGATGTTTGGCTACCCTAGACTGAAATGTCTCCTTTCCCCACTGTGAATCCATCAAGTTCTACCATTTCTACATCCTCCTTGTCTTCCCTCAATATTTCTTTGTCACTGAGCGCATCTCCTAGTCTCCCGATTCGGAGAGAAGTCGTTTTCCAAACACCTGCGAACTGGCAAACCATAAGAAAAATGGCAGAACACGTGATGTGGGAAATTGCCTGTTCCATAAACTCTGTAGCTACCCTAAAATTAAATCTATTGACCATTTGACTTGGAATTAAATTAAATAGAGGCACGCTCTGTCTTCATTCTCCTTGTATAATTCAGCTTTGTGTGTAAAATATGAGCGCCTTTCACAGCTTTGTCAGTTTCTGGTGTGTTATTGGCTTGTTTAACCAACTAGAATTAAACTTCACATCGAATCTACTTCATGGGAAAGCTGCGGCCCCCTCAGGGATATAATCAGAGTAGGTTTAGATCTGATTTTGCACATCTGTAATTAGCTTAAGGGTCCTCCAGAATGATAACTCTGCATATTTTCCAAATTCATCTGAATTAAAGATAAAGGAGATAACAATCGGTTTAGGTGTATCCGAGGTCAGAGATCTGAAATGGTAATTTTATCAATGCTAATTTTATTCTAAAAGGAAGGTCAACAAGGAAGGTCTTTTTAATAAAGATCAGCGCAAGAAAAGTGTTTTGTTACACATGTTCACTTTATCTGGAGGTTTAAAATCAGATTTTCTTTCTTTAAAATCAGATTTTCATTGCTGGATAATTGTGCAATTTTTAAAATCTTTGTATCTATTCCTCTCTATTTTGCATGTCTTTGGATGGTTTTTCCCAATATACCAATTTTAAGATGCATAGATTTCAACTCCCAGAATTCCCCAGTTGGCATGAAATCCACCCATCTAAAGTCACCAAGAAACACTGTTCTTTCGAGGACAGTAGCTCCACCCCTTTTGTGCATGCAGCAAAGAAAGGGGTGGGGCTTTGATTTTGTTGCTACCCAACCATTGCCTCCTTTGTATGGGTATCTGTTGTGGCCCAGCAGGAGCCATTGGAGCTGCAAAGAGACACCACCAGCGAGGGGCCCTATGAGTCGGCTCTGGAAGAGGTGGAGGACCCTGGACAGGGTTCCGACTCTGAGCAGGGCACAGAGAGGCTGGTTGGCCACCAGGAGGTGCCTGAGGCATGGAGCAGCAGTGAGAGCCAAAGGGAGTGTGCTCCTGACGTCAGGCCTTGGAGTAGCGATGAGGAGACAAGGGAGGTGGTCTTGGATGCCCGGCAATACCGGGCAGATTGACATAGAGAGCAGCTATGCAGTTACAAAAGATAACTGGACTCAGGTGATTGTAATTAGGCTCCTCTCAAGGTTGTATTTAAGGAGAGACTCGGGGAGGAGTCTGCTTTGCAGGATTCAACTTCATTCTTAAAGCTGGAGAAGCTGTTAACTGTATCTGTCGAAGTCTGGGTTGCTGCCAAGGTTCTTATCTGTTTTGTTGTGCTTGGCTTTCAGCCACCGAGGTTTTGGTTTCCTGCTAATAAAGTGCTGTGGCATTTCCAGTTAAGCTTGTCTCGGCATTGGTTACTGGACAGAGGAGGGGGTCAGAATAGGTATCACTCTGGTTTTTCAGCTGATGGGGAAGGATTGACTCAAAGACTATGGAGATTCACAGTCATCCAGGTCCTGGTTGTTGCAAAGGTGTTTTTTTTCAAGTGGCAACTGGATTTTCTGGATTTTCTTAGAAGACATTTCTCTTCTCATTCAAGAAGCTTCTTCAGCTCTGACTGGATGGTGGGGAATGGAAGGATTTATTTTCCTTGCAGCCAGCTGGTCATTTGCATTCTTGTAGAGAGTCATTGAAAGGACACGGTGCCTCGGTGGCTAAGACGCTGAGCTTGACGAACAGAAAGGTCGGCAGTTCGAATCCCTAGCGCCACATAACGGAGTGAGCTCCCATTACTCGTCCCAGCTTCTGCCAACCTAGCAGTTCAAAAGCATGTAAAAATGCAAGTTGAAAAAATGGGAACCACCTTTGGTGGAAAGGTAACAGCGTTCTGTGCTCCTTCGGTGTTTAGTCATGCCGGCCACATGACCACGGGGACATCTTCAGACAGCGCTGGCTGTTCGGCTTTGAAATGGAGATGAGCAGCGCCCCCTAGAGTCGGGAACAACTAGCACATATATATGAGAGGAACCTTTAGAGCAGTGTTTCTCAACCTTGGCAACTTGAAGATGTCCGGACTTCAACTCCCAGAATTCCCCAGCCAGCATTCGCTGGCTGGGGAATTCTGGGAGTTGAAGTCAGGACATCTTCAAATTGCCACGGTTGAGAAACACTGCTTTAGAGAGTCATTGAGGCCAGTTGGACACAGATAAACCTCCAAGCAGCCTCAGTGACTCTCCAAAAAGAGTGCAAATGACCAACTCTCTCTCATTGAATCTATTATTGTGTGTTCTGTGTTCCAAATGGTTCCATTTAGCCCAGTCGTTTGCATTCTTTTAGTGAGTTGTTAAAATCTCCAGGTGACCTTAATATTAAAAGGATGCAAATGACCAGCTGCCTGCAAGGAGTATAAATCCTTCCATTCCCCACCATCCAGTCAGAGCTGAAGAAGCGTCTTGGATGACAAGCGAAACGTCTTCAAAGAAAAACCAGAAAGTCCAGTGGCCTCTTGGGGGGGAAAAAATCACCTTTGAGATTGACTCAAAGTCTTCTCAAGGAGCTTCAAATACTGACCTAGAACCAGGGTTTTTTAACACACCTAGTCCAGCACCTTCAATTTTGGACCACATGGGAAATAAATCTAAAATCCAAACTGTGCTAAGAATAGTTTGACGTTTAATTTATGCTACTATCCCTGAGCTGATTCAGCAACCATTAAATCAGTGTTCCTCAATCTTAGCAATTTTCAGATTCGTGGACCAACTCCCAGAATTCGACAACCAACTATTGAGGAATTCTGGCTGGGGAATTCTGGGAGTTGAAGTCCACCTATCTGAAAGTTGCCAAGATTGAGAAACACCAAACCCGGAAACTTTAAGACTTATGGACTTCAATTCCCAGAATCCTCCAGCCAGCATGCTCTCTGAGGAATTCTGGGAGATGAAGTCCACAAGATGCCAAGTTTGGAGACTCCTGAACTAGACTGAAGCAGGAACATCACGAAGCACAAGTGGGTCTTTTAAATCAGGGGGTCTCCAAAACTTGGCCACTTTAAGACTGGAGGACTTCAATTCCCAGAATTCTCCAACCAGCATGCTCTCTGAGGAATTCTGGGAGTTGAAGTCCACAAGTAGTGAAATTTGGAGACTCCTGAACTAGGGTGAAGCAGAAACGTCACCAAGGACAACTGGGTGTTTTAAATCAGGGGTCTCCAAAACATGGCCACGGTAGGACTTGTGGACTTCAACTCCCAGAATCCCACAGCCAGCTGGAGAATTCTGGGAGTTGAAGTCCACAAGTCTTCGAGCGGCCAAGGTTGGTGATCCTTGCTTTAAATAAATAAAGTGAAGATCCAAAGCTGAAGTCAGCCCTGTTCAGATACAAATTAGTGACATAGAACCCCCTTCAAATTGGTATATATCTGGAAGGAGCTCGGCTGGATTTCTTGAGTATTATACCTGCCATTGGCTTTACACGAACTTTGTACCCGCTGGTGTTTCCTTCACTTTCCTTCCACTTCATTTGTAATCTGTCTTCTGAAAGGACTGTCAGCTTCAGGCGGTTTGGCCCTGCAAAGAAACAGCATTATTTGTACAAATAGAAACAGAAAAAGTGATGGGTTTTGTGTGGGGGAGTAGAGGTGGCTATTGTTACTTTATCAGATGTGGTATTCACTTACTTTCCCTACCGATTCGCAAATGTGAGCGCGCGCACATCAATGCATGCAAAAGGCCATCTGCGCATGCGTTTTGCTCGCATGCACAGCTTGCACGCATGCACGCAGTTTGAAAATGTGCCTAAACAGGATGGCAGAGAGCCGGGGCAAGTGGGCAGGTCCACCCGCGATTTCCACTATTGGTTCGGGCAAAGCAGTTCGAACTGCCTGAATGCCACCTCTGGACTGCAACCTTCAGTGCCTTGTCTTTGACGCACCGATTTGAGGATGAATCCGGTAATGTGGGGCATCGGTCCCTCGGCACATTAAATCTGAGTGGATTTGAGGTTCAAGGGCCTCGCTGCCTACCCAGTGAGGTTCTGTCTTTCGGGCATAACAAATGCAGCTAGAACCTGTTCATAGAATAGAATAGAATAGAATAGAATAGAATAGAATAGAATAGAATAGAATAGAATAGAATAGAATAGTTGGAAGGGACCTTGAAGGTCTTCTAGTCCAACCCCCTGCCTAGGCAGGAAACCCTATACCGTTCCAGACAAATGGCTATCCATCATCTTCCTAAAGACTTCCAGTGTTGGAGCGTCAACAACTTCTGGGGGCAAGTTGTTCCACTGATTAATTGTTCTAACTGTCAGGAAATTTCTCCTCAGTTCTAAGTTGCTTCTCTCCTTGATTAGTTTCCACCCATTGCTTCTTGTTCTGCCCTCAGGTGCCTTGGAGAATAGTTTGATTCCCTCTTCTTTGTGGCAACCCCTGAGATATTGGAAAACTGCTATCATGTCTCCCCTAGTCCTTCTTTCTATTAAACTAGACAAACCCAGTCCCTGCAACCGTTATTCATATGTTTTAGCCTTCAGTCCGCTAATCCTCTTTGTTGCTCTTCTCTTCACTCTTTCTAGAGTCTCCACATCTTTTCTACATCGTGGCGACCAAAATTGAATGCATTTTAAATATTGTATTATTATTATTTCATAGTGGGTTCTTTGCACTACAAATAAGATACGTGCAGTGTGCATAGGAACAGTCTGTGGGACCGTGAATTGCCTCCCCCCCAGTTTAAAAGGTTTGAGGACCCCTGATTTATATGCTGCCTGCTTGCAAGACCCAAGTGATTGACAGCAGGCATTAGGGGCCAGCCACCACTCTGCAACACAGCCTCCAAAACTCAAAAATGAAATGAAATGCAACCGTTGGAGTCCAAGAATGGTTCCAAAAGACCACAGTAACCGACTCCATTCCACATCTGTGACCTTTCACCTTTGGGAGATAGTCTTCTAGCTTCCTGGAAGGAAATTATGTTGCACAGGAAAACAAAGCTGAAATTCAGAAGCAGCTCTGAGCAAAGCGAAATGGGAGAGCCTTCCATTGTGAAGGACGGCATCGACAAACAGGCAGGATTTTTCATTGGGTCTCACTGCTGGAGCAAAGCCAGGGAGACAAAGGGGGAATTATTTGGTTAATAAAGCCAGAAATTGTTTTCCACTCTTCTTCCGCGTCCCAGAATCTTGGTGGTCGCTCTAGGAGCCACACAACAGGCTGAGAAGAATGTTGGCAGCGGAATGCCCAATTTGAGATCTTAATTAATCTGAGCGTTGGAAGACAAATAGACTGCGTTTCATAGAAAAGTCCATTCTTAGTATGTGTTTTCATCATATTGTGTGAACATTTCCTGGTTTGGTGATTGATTTCACATGGTAAGAGAAGACACCCAAATAATAGGAAGACATAAAGTATCTTACAGATTACAGATTAAGGGAATTGGAGGTCATCTAGTCCATCCCCCCACCCAAGCAGGAGACCCTACAGAGATGGGAGTCCAGTCTCTTCTTGAAAGCTTCCAGTGACAAAGCTCCCAAAAGGTAGGGATAGATAGATGATAGAGATAGATAGATAGATAGATAGATAGATAGATAGGTAGGTAGGTAGGTAGGTAGGTAGGTAGGTAGGTAGGTAGGTAGGTAGGTAGGTAGAGAGAGAGAGAGAGAGAGAGAGAGAGAGAGATGATAGATAGATAGATGATAGATAGATAGATAGATAGATAGATAGATAGATAGATAGATAGATAGGTAGGTAGGTAGGTAGGTAGGTAGGTAGGTAGGTAGGTAGGTAGGTAGGTAGGTAGATAGATAGATAGATAGATAGATAGATAGATAGATAGATAGATAGATAGATAGATAGATAGATAGATAGATAGATAGATGATAGATAGATAGATAGATATAGATAGATGATAGATAGATATAGATAGATGATAGATAGAGAGAGAGAGACAGACAGACAGACAGACAGATAGATGAGAGAAAGATGGTAGATAGATAGACAGATAGACAGATAGATGAGAGAAAGATGGTAGATGATAGATAGATAGATAGATAGATAGATAGATAGATAGATAGGTAGGTAGGTAGGTAGGTAGGTAGGTAGGTAGGTAGGTAGGGAGAGAGAGAGAGAGAGAGAGAGAGAGAGAGAGAGATGATAGATAGAGAAATGATAGATAGATAGATAGATAGGTAGGTAGGTAGGTAGGTAGGTAGGTAGGTAGGTAGGTAGGTAGGTAGGTAGATAGATAGATAGATAGATAGATAGATAGATAGATAGATAGATAGATAGATAGATAGATAGATAGATAGATAGATCCAATATTCAGCGGGAAGATGGGAACAGCTCCTTACCTTGACCGCATACCTGTAATATGATAAAACCTGCAAGCACCAGGCAAGAAACCCAGAAATAATTCTGGCCCAGCAGGACAACCTGAATAAATAGAAAATAAGCATCCATAAGCATTTAGCTTGAGCAATTGCCCTCATTTGACCTCCTAGGACCGTGATGGCGAACCTGTGGCATGCGGAGCCATCTCTGAGGGCAGGCGAGCCGTTGCCCTGGGTCAGCTGCAGTGCGTGTGCATGCACCGTCTAGTTAGCTTTCGGCCTTAGAAAGGCCTCCAGGGGGCTGGGGGAGGCCATTTTCACCCTCCCCAGGCTTCAGGGAAGCCTCCAGAACCTGGGGAGGGCGAAAAAAGGGCCTACCTACAGGCCATTTCTGGCCTGTGGAGGCTTCAGTGAAGCCTACTAGGCCCAAACAGGGCAGGGTGTGTGTGTCATGCGTGCATGTGTGTGGGGGCAGCAGGGGGGATGCGCGCATGCGTGTGGGGGGCAGCGTGGGATTGAATGATGGGTGTGCTTCAGTGACGTGCAGTCAGGTGAGGCCAATGAGGCACAGCCTCACCTCTCATCATAAAAAGAAGAAAAAAATGCAAAAGGGAAAAATGAATTAAATGCTTGTATTGATCTACTGATCTGTACCATGAAGTCATTTTCCATTTCACTTCATCAGTTTTACATTATTTGGTATTAAAATTGCAGAATTTTCACATTTGCCGTTCAAGTACTCAGGCGAGAGCTGAGGTGAGGCTGAGCTAGTTGCTGCCTCCCCGCGGATGACTCTGCTTCACTGTTTTACATGATCTGTAAGGAGACTGTATCGCCGTCTCTCTGTACGTCGCTTTTAATCGTTTAGCTGATGCACGTAATATAAAATGGAGTGTTTTTTGACAACAACTATGTGTGGAACGTGTTTCTTGTGCTGAGCAATCATAAAACGCCTAAAAAGTCAGACTACGGGGAGGTATGTGGCAGCAGGCGGTCTCGAAGGTACCCTGGCCCTAAGCCAGGTAGGGCTTTAAAAGTAATAACCAACACCTTGAATTGAATCCAGAGACCAATTGGTAGCCAGTGCAGCTCACGGAGGACAGGTGTAACGTGGGTGTACCTACCTCGGCACACCCAATATCGCTCGCGTGGCCACATTCTGAACTAACTGCAATCTCCGAACGCTTTTCAAGGGTAGTCCCTCTCTTCCTTCCTCCTTTCCCCTTTCCGCCCTTCCTCCCTTCCTTCCTTTCTTCTTTCCCCCTTCCTTCTTTCTTTCCCCCTTCCTTCCTTCTCTCCCTCCCTCTCTTCCTTCCTCCTTTCCCCTTTCCTCCCTTCCTTTCTTCCTTCTTTCCCCCTCCCTTCCTTCTTTCCCTCCCTCTTTCCTTCCATCCTTCCTTCTTTCCCCCTTCCTTCCTTCTCTCCCTCCCTCCCTTCATTCCCCCTCCCTCCCTTCCTTCCTTCCTCCCTCTCTCCCTTCCCTCCCTCCTTCCCTCCTTCCCTTCCTTTTGGCCTCCTTCCGACCAACCTCCCTCCCTCCCTCCTTCCTTCCTTCCTTCCTTCCTCCTTCCTTCCTTTCCCCCCTCTCTCCCTTTTCCCATTTCCGTCCCTTCTTCCTTCTTCCTTTCCTTCTTTCCTTCCTCTTCCTATTTCCCCCCACCACAACAATCCTATCAGGTGGCTTGGGCTGAAGGAGAGGGGCCAGCAAATCCTTTCCCTCGTGTGCTTTCAAGGAAGGGAGACGTCACCAGTTCAAACTGAGAGTGGATTTTTTTCTCTGGCCCTGCAGTGGGTGCAGAAGTTGGAGATCAGAGCAAGCCGCCATTTCTCTCAAGGAGATTCTGCAGACGTCTGGATCCAGCCTGAGCAGAACCTGCCATGTGTGATGGGGCGTGAATGGCAGGGCTGGGATTATCAAAAGTTTTGAAATAGTTGTGTAGAAAAACGTTGCCCCTCAAGCATAGTTTTCGCCTTGCTTCACTCCCTACATCGTTGCCCCAGGACTGTCAGAGAAAATTAATAAATATCAGTTGCAATTTAGTTTCACCGAATAGACAGCTAATATTTCCTTTCTCAGCAATCTCAGACTTAATTAGATCCTTCTCAAATGTCATGGCACCTGAGCCTGGCTGGATTTGTCTTCCACTATATATCTAGAGGGAGGACATAGAACATAAAGTCATATGACTGGAAGGAACCTCAAAGGTCTTCTAGTCCAACCCCACAGCTCAAGGCAGGAGATCTTATACCATTCCAGACAAAGGGCTGTCCAATATCTTCTTGAAGACCTCCAGTGATGGAGAACCTACAACATCCAAAGACAAGCCATTCCACTGGTTGATTGTTCTTAGTGTCAAGAAATTTCCCCTTAGTTCTAGGCTGGTTCTCTCTTTGGTATGTTTCCATCCCTTGTTTCTTGCCCTGCCCTCAGGTGCTTTGGAGAATAGGTTGCTCTCTTCTCTGTGGCAGCCCCTCAAATACTGGAAGATGCCAAGATGTCTCCTCTAATCCTTCTCTTTCATGGGCTACAAGACATACGTACTGTATTTTTCGGAGTAAACGACGCACCAAGATTTTAAAGAGGCAAATTAAAAAAAAAGTTTTTGCACTTTGCAGACCTCCCCAAAACTGCCCATTTTTATGAAAACGGGCCCATTTTTCACCCAAGAAAAAGCACATGCATAGCCTTTAGGAGGCTTATAGAGTGCTCCCGGGGGCTGGGGGGGAATTGAGTAAAAAACGGCCCATTTTTCACTCATTTCTGCCCTCCCCAGCTCCCAGGAGCACTCTGGAAGCCTCCTAAAAGCTATGCATGGCCATTTTTGCAAAGGGGGCAAGGTTTCGGGAGGCCAATGCTGTGAATGCTGTATTCAGTGTATAAGACGCACCCAGATTTTCAGCCTTTTTTGAAGGAAAAAGGTGTGTCTTATACTCCGAAAAATACAATAGTTCCCTCAACCATTCATCCAAACCTTTGATCATCTTTATTGCTCTTCTCTGCACACTTTCTAGAGTCTCTGCGTATATAGTCTGATATATATCTCTATATACAGGTAGTCCTTGATTTACAACAGATTGCTTAATGACCGTTAGATGTTACAACGGCAATGAAAAAGGTGACAAGCCGAGGTGGCACAGTGGTTAGGGTGCAGTACTGCAGGCCACTTCAGCTGACTGCTATCTGCAGTTCAGCTGTTCAAATCTCACCGGCTCAAGGTTAACTCAGCCTTCCATCCTTCCGAGGTGGGTGAAATGAGGACCCGGATTGTTGGGGGCGATATGCTGACTCTGTAAATCGCTTAGAGAGGGCTGAAAGCCCTATGAAGCGGTATATAAGTCTAACTGCTATTGCTATATTATGACCATTTTTCACACTTACAACCATTGCAGCACCCCCCATGGTCATGTGATTTATGCTTGACAACTGACTCACATTTATGACATTTGCAGCATCTCAGAGTCATGTGAGATCCCCCTTTTGACCAACAAATTTACAGAAGAAGAGAGGGGTTATAAGACACTCCCCCATATATTCCATCTGAACTGTAACTGGTCCCCAGCCACTTTAATTTTGAACACTAAGAGCCAATTTTGCCATCTGAGCTCGCATTTTAAATTTTAATCAACTGCGCAATTATTTATAATTTCTTTCTTTTCTTTCATCTTTTTCTTCTCTCTTTGTATGGGATATGCATGAGATACGTGTGAGATGAATGAACGTCCCACTTTTTATTATTATATTGTTGTAATTTTCTGTGTTTTAATTCTTACGTGGGGACTGCTAGGGGGAGTGCATGGGTATGCATGATTCGGAGGACCTGCCGGGAGATGTGGGGGCCATGGGGGTGGTTGAGGGGACCAGAGACACGGGAGAGGGTCGGAGTATTACGGTCGTAACAGGGAGGGGCAGATATGGCGGGGACTTTAGGGCAGGCCATTACCGCGGAAGGAGGGTTCGCTACATTACAGAGATCCCTCCTTCCGGCCCTATGAGTCCCACTCCGAGACCAGATGGCGCAAGTAGTCAGGACCCTGGACTCAGGCTGCTGTCGCTAAATGCCAGGTCTGTGGTACATAAAGCTCCTCTCGTCCGGGACTTAATTTCAGACGAGAGGGCAGACCTGGCATGTATTACTGAAACCTGGCTGGGCCCAGAGGGAGGAGTCCCCCTTGTAGAGCTGTGCCCAGAAGGATTTCAGGTGCTGCACCAGCCGAGAGCCCAGGGAAGGGGTGGGGGTGTGGCCATTGTTATCCGGGAGTCGCTAGTTCCTCGTAGGGTCCCTGCTCCGGAGCTTGTCGGGTGTGAGTCTCTGCTGATAAAGTTGGACCTCAAGGGTCAAGTGGGTCTGCTGTTAACGTACCTGCCTCCCAACAGCATTGCAGCGGCCCTCCCCTCGCTCCTCGAGTCGGTAGCCGAGCTGGCAATTGAGTTCCCTAGGCTGATGGTCCTGGGGGACTTTAATTTGCCGTCGCTCGGTGAAAACTCTGATGGGGCGCAGGAGTTCATGGCTTCCATGACAGCCATGGGCTTGACCCAAGTAATCCGGGGCCCAACCCATTCAGCGGGTCACATGCTCGACCTCGTATTCCTCTCGGAGCAGTGGATGTGTGATCTTGGTCTGAGGGGTAATGAGATCATACCCCTGTCGTGGTCAGACCATTGCCTACTGAGGCTTGACTTCCGGGGACCAAACCCCCACTGTAGGGAGGAGGAACCGACCAGGTGGTTCCGCCCCAGGAGACTTATGGAGCCGTTAAGGTTCCAGACGGAGCTTGGGGTCATTCCTGATACTCTCACCCACAGTCCGGTAGAGACTCTGGTTGCTGCTTGGCACTCGGCAGCATCGGAGGCCCTCGACCGGATTGCGCCACTACGGCCCCTCCGAGGCGGCGGATCCCGGAGACCTCCTTGGTTCACCGAGGAACTCCGGGAGATGAAGCGCCGGAGGAGATGCCTAGAGCACCGATGGAGGTCCGATAAGTCCGAATCGAACCGAGCAATGGTAACCACCAGCACCAAGGAATACACCAGGGCACTTAGGGCAGCGAAAAGATCTTATATAGCCACCTTGGTTGCGTCCGCTGAGTCCCGCCCAGCCGCCCTGTTTAGGATAACCCGCTCCCTACTAAATAAGAGGGAAGTGGGGGAACCCTTGCAGGGCAGAGCTGAGGATTATGCCCAATTCCTAGCGGACAAAATTGCTCGGTTTCGGTCGGACTTGGACTCCATCTCTGCAGTTCCAGCCGAGGCACAAGAGGATGAAGTAGACCATCTCTGGGTTGAGTTTCAGGATGTTGCCCCTGGGGATGTGGACAAGGCCATGAGGGCTGTAAGTGCCTCCACCTGTGTACTGGACCCGTGTCCCTCATGGCTGGCTACTAACAGCAGTGAGGTGACACGAGGCTGGATCCAGGTGGTTGTTACCGCCTCTCTTCGGGAGGGGAACTTCCCCGCCGCGCTAAAAGCGGCGGTGGTGAGACCCCTCCTGAAGAAGCCATCTCTGGATCCAGCTGTTCTTAATAACTATCGTCCTGTCTCCAACCTTCCCTTTTTGGGGAAGGTTGTTGAGAAGGTGGTGGCCTTCCAGCTCCAGCGGTCCTTGGATGAAGCAAACTATCTTGACCCCTTCCAGTCAGGCTTCAGACCCGGTTACAGCACAGAAACCGCTTTGGTCGCATTGACCGATGATCTTTGGAGAGCCAGAGATGGAGGATATCCCTCCATCCTGGTTCTCCTTGACCTCTCAGCGGCTTTCGATACCATCAACCATGGTATCCTTCTGCGACGACTGCGGGAGGTGGGAGTGGGAGGCACCGTGTTGCGGTGGTTCTCCTCCTACCTCTCGGACAGGTCGCAGTCGGTGTTAGTGGGGGGGCAGAGATCGACCCCTAGGCCCCTAACATATGGGGTGCCTCAGGGTTCGGTCTTATCCCCCCTACTATTCAACATCTACATGAAACCGCTGGGAGAGATCATCCGCAGGCACGGGATAAGATACCATCAATATGCGGACGATACCCAGTTGTATCTGTCCGCCCCGTGCCAACTCAATGAAGCGGCAGACGTGATGAGCCGAGGCCTTGAGGCCGTTATGGACTGGATGAGGGCTAACAAGCTTGTACTCAACCCAGAAAAGACCGAGTGGCTGCTGTGCTTCCCTCCCAAAGATTCGACCAATATTCCATCACTCAGGCTGGGGGGTCAAATTTTACACCCCTCAGAGAGGGTTCGCAACTTGGGAGTCCTCCTGGACCCACAGCTATCCTTTGACCACCACCTGATGGCTGCGACCAGGGGGGCATTTGCCCAGGTTCGCCTGGTGCGCCAGTTGCGACCCTACCTGAATCGGGAGGCTCTCACAACAGTCACTCAGGCCCTTGTGACCTCTAGGCTGGAATACTGCAATGTGCTCTACATGGGGCTGCCCTTGAAGAGCATCCGGCGACTTCAGCTAGTCCAGAACGCGGCCGCGCGAGTGATCGTGGGTGCACCTTGGTTCACCCACATAACACCTATCCTCCGCGAGCTGCGCTGGCTACCTGTCGATCTCCGGGTGCGCTTCAAGGTGCTACTAGTCACCCATAAAGCCCTTCATGGTAGTGGATCTGCGTACTTGAGAGACCGCCTTCTGCCAATTACCTCCCTGCGACCAATTAGATCTCATAGATTGGGCCTCCTCCGAATTCCATCTGCCAGCCAGTGCCGGCTGGCAACTACAAGGAGGAGGGCCTTTTCAGTAGTAGCTCCGACCCTTTGGAACGAGCTCCCCGTGGAGATTCGTACTCTCACCACCGTCCAGGCCTTCCGCATAGCCCTTAAGACCTGGCTAGCCCGTCAGGCCTGGGGACAAAGATAGCCGCCCCTCCCGAATGATGAATGAATGTTGCTCATTATTTTTACTTATGTGTGTCTATGTCATTGTTTGTATCCCCCTTCCCTGATCTTATGTGAGCCGCCCTGAGTCCCCTCAGGGAAAAGGGCGGCCTATAAATGTTAATAAACTATCAAACTAACTATCAAACTTTTTGCAACCTTTTGACAAGCAAAAACAATGCGGAAACCAAATTCACCTGACAACCTTTACTCATTTAACAACTGCAGTGATTCACTTAACCTAAATAGAGAACGAGAATGACCACAGGTGGGCAAAAAACATCAGAGAGTCAAAGTGACTTCCTGCCGGCTTCCTCATTGAGGAAAGTGAAAGTGGCTTTCTCCTGGCTTCCCCACTGAGGATAGTGAAAGTAGCTTCCTGTCAGCTTCCCTATTGAGGAAAGTCAAAGTGACTTCCTGCCGGCTTCCCCATTGAGGAAAGTCAAAGTGACTTCCTGCTGGCTTCCCCATTGAGGAAAGTCAAAGTGGCTTTCTGCTGGCTTCCCCACTGAGGATAGTGAAAGTAGCTTCCTGTCAGCTTCCCCATTGAGGAAAGCCAAAGTGACTTCCTGCCGGCTTCCCCATTGAGGAAAGTGAAAGTGGCTTTCTCCTGGCTTCCCCACTGAGGATAGTGAAAGTAGCTTCCTGTCAGCTTCTCCATTGAGGAAAGCCAAAGTGACTTCCTGCCGGCTTCCCCATTGAGGAAAGTGAAAGTGGCTTTCTGCTGTCTTCCCCACTGAGGAAAGTCAAAGTGGCTTTCTGCCAGCTTCCCCATTGGGGAAAATGAAAGTGACTTCCAGATGGCTTCCCCACTGAGGAAAGTGAAAGTGCCTTCCTGTTGGCTTTCCCATTGAGGAAAGTCAAAGTGGCTTCCTGATGGCTTCTCCATTGAGGAAAGTGAAAGCGGCTTCCTGACGGCTTCCCCATTGACTTTCCTTCTAGGAAGCTGGCAGGGAGCATTGAAAATGATGATCACATGACGGTGGCTGACAGCCCCAGCACTGAAGCAACCACAACTTTGCCATATTTCAATCTCTTAGGAACCTCCCATGGGTCTCAGATGTTGGGTGCATTCTTTAAATTAGCCCATTTGAGGTATGTTGATTTAAAAATTGTTCCCCCAAGGATGCCCCATTCGCCCAATTAAGGTTTCAAACAGACATGAGAGTTTCAGTTTTATATATCCAACTAGCTGATAACCCAGCACAACCCAGATACGTATTTGTCCCAATCCTGTATTAGAGGGAGCCCCCTTGTGGAGTACTGCAAAGCCGTTACTATGGCAACTCCACTGTGATGTACTGTAGAAGCCATTAAGGCACAACAGCCTGTATCTTAACAGAACTTAAATCCAAATGCAGAGGTGGACATCACATAATGTAACAACCGGTTCTCCCAGAACCGAAAATGTGAGTGTACGGCATCAAAACCACAATTATATAGGACAGGATAACTCCGGGGCAGATGGATGGGCCCAACTGTTAATTGGAACTACCGGTTCGCCCAAATCGGTCCAAACCGGCAGCAGCTGTTCCATAAGGATCCTGGCTTTTTCAGCCTTGTAGGTACCTATATTGCTCTTGGTAGGAAACTCAAATTGCTCACCTGTCCATGGAGATTATCAGTCATCCTGGTCATGGTTGTCCCAAAGATGCTTTTTTCAAGAGGCAACTGGACTTTCTGGTTATTCTTTGAAGACGTTTCACTTCTCATCCATGAAGCTTCTTCAGCTCTGGAGTTGAAGAAGTTGGAGTCTAGAAATCTTAAGAAGCTTCAAAGAAAAACCAGAAAGTCCAGTTGCCTCTTGAAAAAGCATCTTTGGGACATCCAGGACCTGGATGACTGGGAATCTCTACAGACAAATGGCCAGCTGTCTGCAAGGAGTATCAATCCTTCCATTCCCCCACCAACCAGTCAGAGCTGAAGAAGTTTCTTGGATGAGAAGCGAAACGTCTTCGAAGAAAAACCAGAAGGTTATCTCTTGAAAAAAAGCACCTTTGGGACAAATTGCTCACATCTATGGAAGGTGTCAAGTTGGGGAACAGGTTTGCAAAGAAACAATCCCATTATTGATTCACTTAAATCACATTCACAGGTAGCAACACCTTTTAGGAAAAATGGCCATGAATGCATCAACATGCCCTATTGATCATCTAAATAGAGATGGGAATCTTTCCGTCCTCGCAGTTTCCACCTCAAAATTCTATTCTATTCTATTCCATTCCATTCTATTTGACACCTGGCCAATAATTCTATTCTATTCTATTCCATTCCATTCTAATGCTCCTTGTTCTGTTCTGTTCTGTTCTGTTCTAAAATTCAGCATCATCCAAAGCAACTTTCAGAATATTTTAATAATATGACAGACAACTCTGGCAAATAAACCTCCATCAGATCA